>NW_026578124.1:72500-75000 GCF_029603195.1 Condylostylus longicornis | reverse complement strand
TTATTACAAACGTATACTCAACAGGTTACGGAATTGGAACCGTATTCCCTTTCGCTTATTTAATTTAAGGTATTTTATATTATCAATGGGGATAAAACCTTAAATTTTGTTCGGCTTTCGCCTTAAGCTTAGGACCGACTAACTCGTGATCAACCACTGTTCACACGAAACCCTTCTCCACTTCAGTCCTCCAAGGTCTCATTCGATTATTTGCTACTACCACCAAGATCTGTACCAATGGCAGCTCCACACATCCTTACGGAAGATGCTTCTACGCTACCATTGTACCCACCTACTTGTTAATGTTTCTAAATTTATATACATTAATAATGTAATATAAATCATTTACATTAACAGTGACGTATAGGTATACAACTTAAGCGCCATCCATTTTAAGGGCTAGTTGCTTCGGCAGGTGAGTTGTTACACACTCCTTAGCGGATTACGACTTCCATGTCCACCGTCCTGCTGTTTTAAGCAAGCAACGCCTTTCATGGTATCTGCATGAGTTGTTAATTTAGGCACCGTAACGTCACGTTTGGTTCATCCCACAGCGCCAGTTCTGCTTACCAAAAGTGGCCCACTGGGCACAATATATCATAACCTAAAACTTCATTCAAGAAAGTTTAGGTTCTTACCCATTTAAAGTTTGAGAATAGGTTAAGGTCGTTTCGGCCCTAAGGCCTCTAATCATTCGCTTTACCAGATAAGATTATTTTATATAATATTTTTATGCACCAGCTATCCTGAGGGAAACTTCGGTGGGAACCAGCTACTAGATAGTTCGATAGGTCTTTCGCCCCTATACCCAATTCTGACAATCGATTTGCACGTCAGAACTGTTTCGGTCTTCCATCAGGGTTTCCCCTGACTTCTACCTGATCAGGTATAGTTCACCATCTTTCGGGTCACAGCATATATGCTCAAGGTACGTTCTAGTTAGAGGTATAAAAAATAATTAAAAATTATTTATATACATAACTATATAGAACGCCCCAGGATTGATATTATATATATAAAATTATATATATAATTTAATCCCATATTAACAGTTAAGTTAATTACGCCTTTAGATTTTATTTAAAATAAATTCTAATGACTTGCACACATGTTAGACTCCTTGGTCCGTGTTTCAAGACGGGTCCCGAAGGTATCCTAAATCTATAGCATTGCTAATCATATTAATGCATATAATAATTATATTAATATATAAATTAATATAATATTATAAAATTATAATAATATATAATTTACGCATTATATTGATTTTTTATCTGTCAATTATTTATCCGATAATATTTAAATTATATTATATAGAAAATAAATTTTCATATATAAAATAAACTTTTTAAATATATCTTATGATAAATATATATTTATTAACAGATTGCAATGTCCATATATGAAAAAATTGCACACCATCATTATTATATAATTATATAATATTTATAATGTTGAATTTTTCATATTTCATGGATGTTTAGGTTCATCGGGCTTAACCTCTAAACAGTTTCACGTACTATTTAACTCTCTATTCAGAGTTCTTTTCAACTTTCCCTCACGGTACTTGTTTGCTATCGGTCTCATGGTTATATTTAGTTTTAGATGGAGTTTACCACCCACTTAGTGCTGCACTATCAAGCAACACGACTCTTTGGAAATATCTTCTAATAATCATTAACGTCATACGGGCCTAGCACCCTCTATGGGTAAATGGCCTCGTTTAAGAAGGACTTAGACTGTTAATTTCTCATATTAGAATATAGATATTCCATACACTACATCGGATATTTGTATAAACAAAATCCTTTAGTGCTGAACTAGTTTCTTTTCGCTCGCCGCTACTAAGAAAATCCTAGTTAGTTTCTTTTCCTCCCCTAACTAATATGCTTAAATTCAGGGGGTAGTCTCATATGAGTTGAGGTTGTTTTTAAGAATATTTTTAATTTTTCTTTTTAGTTGAAAACTAAATATATATAAGTTACTGTATTGTTTATATTATAAATAATATAATTTTATATAAGTTTTCCTCTTTAATGTATTAATACTAATTTATTAATACTAGGATATACTTATTTTTTTATTATATTTTATAATATAAGTAAAATATATATAATTGAATTTTAATATTATGGTATTCCTACCAGTAATATATCATGTGCTATAAATAATATAATTTAAAATTATATTATAAGCAACTTTATTAAATTATTCTTACAACCCTCAACCATATGTAGTCCATGCAGTATTAAATTTTTTAATAAATTTATATACTCTGTAGCATGGACTGCAATATGCGTTCAAAATGTCGATGTTCATGTGTCCTGCAGTTCACACGATGACGCACAGTTAGCTGCGTTCTTCATCGACCCATGAGCCAAGTGATCCACCGTTTAGAGTTTTATAAAATTTTTTTTTTATTTTCGTCAGATATATATCGATAATATATATACATTCTAAAACATATTAAAATATATAAATAATATAATCTATGTGCTGC
>NW_026578124.1:65000-67500 GCF_029603195.1 Condylostylus longicornis | reverse complement strand
GATAAGGCTTATATTGCCATTGGTAAATATCAAACCAGGCTGAAAAAAATTCTTTCATCGGGTGGGCATAACATGTTTACCAACCCAGGTTACTTTTCATTCATGAAAAGTAATTATTGCCTGTCGAGCATAACATATGTCCCGATCAGGCTTATTTTGCCTTTGATAAATATCAAACCAGGCTGAAAAAATTTTTTCATCGGGTGGGCATAACATGCTTACCAACCCAGGTTACTTTTCATTCATGAAAAGTAATTATTGCCTGTCGAGCATAACATATGTCCCGATAAGGCTTATATTGCCATTGGTAAATATCAAACCAGGCTGAAAAAAATTTTTTCATCGGGTGGGCATAACATGTTTACCAACCCAGGTTACTTTTCATTCATGAAAAATAATTATTGCCTGTCGAGCATAACATATGTCCCGATCAGGCTTATTTTGCCTTTGATAAATATCAAACCAGGCTGAAAAAAATTTTTTCATCGGGTGGGCATAACATGCTTACCAACCCAGGTTACTTTTCATTCATGAAAAGTAATTATTGCCTGTCGAGCATAACATATGTCCCGATCAGGCTTATTTTGCCTTTGATAAATATCAAACCAGGCTGAAAAAATTTTTTTCATCGGGTGGGCATAACATGTTTACCAACTCAGGTTACTTTTCATTCATGAAAAGTAATTATTGCCTGTCGAGCATAACATATGTCCCGATCAGGCTTATATTGCCATTGGTAAATATCAAACCAGGCTGAAAAAAATTTTTTCATCGGGTGGGCATAACATGTTTACCAACCCAGGTTACTTTTCATTCATGAAAAGTAATTATTGCCTGTCGAGCATAACATATGTCCCGATCAGGCTTATTTTGCCTTTGATAAATATCAAACCAGGCTGAAAAAAATTTTTTCATCGGGTGGGCATAACATGTTTACCAACCCAGGTTACTTTTCATTCATGAAAAGTAATTATTGCCTGTCGAGCATAACATATGTCCCGATCAGGCTTATTTTGCCTTTGATAAATATCAAACCAGGCTGAAAAAAATTTTTTCATCGGGTGGGCATAACATGTTTACCAACCCAGGTTACTTTTCATTCATGAAAAATAATTATTGCCTGTCGAGCATAACATATGTCCCGATCAGGCTTATTTTGCCTTTGATAAATATCAAACCAGGCTGAAAAAAATTTTTTCATCGGGTGGGCATAACATGCTTACCAACCCAGGTTACTTTTCATTCATGAAAAGTAATTATTGCCTGTCGAGCATAACATATGTCCCGATCAGGCTTATTTTGCCTTTGATAAATATCAAACCAGGCTGAAAAAATTTTTTTCATCGGGTGGGCATAACATGTTTACCAACTCAGGTTACTTTTCATTCATGAAAAGTAATTATTGCCTGTCGAGCATAACATATGTCCCGATCAGGCTTATATTGCCATTGGTAAATATCAAACCAGGCTGAAAAAAATTTTTTCATCGGGTGGGCATAACATGCTTACCAACCCAGGTTACTTTTCACTTATGAAAAGTAATTATTGCCTGTCGAGCATAACATATGTCTCGTTCAGGTCTATGTTATTCCCATATCCAATACCTGCCACTGTATTGATATATAATAATAAGTATTACTTAAATCATTATTCATGCAGTAATACATTAAGAAAATACTTATTTGAAGTATTTATAGTAAGAATATACTTAACCTATCTTAACAACCACCACCACCACCTACCAATCAATATTACAAGCCTTCAATAGCAAATGTTTATCACCATTCCTATAATACATACTTATATATAGGTAAGTATAATAAGAATGTACTACTTAAGTACCAACGCCACTATTAATACTCATATGCAATTTTATAATACACACTTAATATACTTATAGTAAGTAATAAGAATGTAATAATAGTGGCTACCGCCATCGCCACTATTATACCCATATACAATTTTATAATACATACTTAATACTTTATAGTAAGTAATAAGAATGAACTAATAGTGGCTACCGCCATCGCCACTATTATACCCATATACTATTTTATAATTCATACTTAATACTTTATAGTAAGTAATAAGAATGTACTAATAGTGGCTACCGCCATCGCCACTATTATACCCATATACTATTTTATAATTCATACTTAATACTTTATAGTAAGTAATAAGAATGTACTAATAGTGGCTACCGCCATCGCCACTATTATACCCATATACTATTTTATAATTCATACTTAATACTTTATAGTAAGTAATAAGAATGTACTAATAGTGGCTACCGCCATCGCCACTATTATACCCATATACTATTTTATAATTCATACTTAATACTTTATAGTAAGTAATAAGAATGTACTAATAGTGGCTACCGCCATCGCCACTATTATACCCATATACTATTTTATAATTCATACTTAATACTTTATAGTAAGTAATAAGAATGTACTAATAGTGGCTACCGCCATCGCCACTATTATACCCATATACA
>NW_026578124.1:60000-62500 GCF_029603195.1 Condylostylus longicornis | reverse complement strand
TTATATTATCAATGGGGATAAAACCTTAAATTTTGTTCGGCTTTCGCCTTAAGCTTAGGACCGACTAACTCGTGATCAACCACTGTTCACACGAAACCCTTCTCCACTTCAGTCCTCCAAGGTCTCATTCGATTATTTGCTACTACCACCAAGATCTGTACCAATGGCAGCTCCACACATCCTTACGGAAGATGCTTCTACGCTACCATTGTACCCACCTACTTGTTAATGTTTCTAAATTTATATACATTAATAATGTAATATAAATCATTTACATTAACAGTGACGTATAGGTATACAACTTAAGCGCCATCCATTTTAAGGGCTAGTTGCTTCGGCAGGTGAGTTGTTACACACTCCTTAGCGGATTACGACTTCCATGTCCACCGTCCTGCTGTTTTAAGCAAGCAACGCCTTTCATGGTATCTGCATGAGTTGTTAATTTAGGCACCGTAACGTCACGTTTGGTTCATCCCACAGCGCCAGTTCTGCTTACCAAAAGTGGCCCACTGGGCACAATATATCATAACCTAAAACTTCATTCAAGAAAGTTTAGGTTCTTACCCATTTAAAGTTTGAGAATAGGTTAAGGTCGTTTCGGCCCTAAGGCCTCTAATCATTCGCTTTACCAGATAAGATTATTTTATATAATATTTTTATGCACCAGCTATCCTGAGGGAAACTTCGGTGGGAACCAGCTACTAGATAGTTCGATAGGTCTTTCGCCCCTATACCCAATTCTGACAATCGATTTGCACGTCAGAACTGTTTCGGTCTTCCATCAGGGTTTCCCCTGACTTCTACCTGATCAGGTATAGTTCACCATCTTTCGGGTCACAGCATATATGCTCAAGGTACGTTCTAGTTAGAGGTATAAAAAATAATTAAAAATTATTTATATACATAACTATATAGAACGCCCCAGGATTGATATTATATATATAAAATTATATATATAATTTAATCCCATATTAACAGTTAAGTTAATTACGCCTTTAGATTTTATTTAAAATAAATTCTAATGACTTGCACACATGTTAGACTCCTTGGTCCGTGTTTCAAGACGGGTCCCGAAGGTATCCTAAATCTATAGCATTGCTAATCATATTAATGCATATAATAATTATATTAATATATAAATTAATATAATATTATAAAATTATAATAATATATAATTTACGCATTATATTGATTTTTTATCTGTCAATTATTTATCCGATAATATTTAAATTATATTATATAGAAAATAAATTTTCATATATAAAATAAACTTTTTAAATATATCTTATGATAAATATATATTTATTAACAGATTGCAATGTCCATATATGAAAAAATTGCACACCATCATTATTATATAATTATATAATATTTATAATGTTGAATTTTTCATATTTCATGGATGTTTAGGTTCATCGGGCTTAACCTCTAAACAGTTTCACGTACTATTTAACTCTCTATTCAGAGTTCTTTTCAACTTTCCCTCACGGTACTTGTTTGCTATCGGTCTCATGGTTATATTTAGTTTTAGATGGAGTTTACCACCCACTTAGTGCTGCACTATCAAGCAACACGACTCTTTGGAAATATCTTCTAATAATCATTAACGTCATACGGGCCTAGCACCCTCTATGGGTAAATGGCCTCGTTTAAGAAGGACTTAGACTGTTAATTTCTCATATTAGAATATAGATATTCCATACACTACATCGGATATTTGTATAAACAAAATCCTTTAGTGCTGAACTAGTTTCTTTTCGCTCGCCGCTACTAAGAAAATCCTAGTTAGTTTCTTTTCCTCCCCTAACTAATATGCTTAAATTCAGGGGGTAGTCTCATATGAGTTGAGGTTGTTTTTAAGAATATTTTTAATTTTTCTTTTTAGTTGAAAACTAAATATATATAAGTTACTGTATTGTTTATATTATAAATAATATAATTTTATATAAGTTTTCCTCTTTAATGTATTAATACTAATTTATTAATACTAGGATATACTTATTTTTTTATTATATTTTATAATATAAGTAAAATATATATAATTGAATTTTAATATTATGGTATTCCTACCAGTAATATATCATGTGCTATAAATAATATAATTTAAAATTATATTATAAGCAACTTTATTAAATTATTCTTACAACCCTCAACCATATGTAGTCCATGCAGTATTAAATTTTTTAATAAATTTATATACTCTGTAGCATGGACTGCAATATGCGTTCAAAATGTCGATGTTCATGTGTCCTGCAGTTCACACGATGACGCACAGTTAGCTGCGTTCTTCATCGACCCATGAGCCAAGTGATCCACCGTTTAGAGTTTTATAAAATTTTTTTTTTATTTTCGTCAGATATATATCGATAATATATATACATTCTAAAACATATTAAAATATATAAATAATATAATCTATGTGCTGCGAATGTCTCTAACTTTCCTTTTATCCGTATCCCAACTGTTTTATACAAGAAAAGTTATTACCATAATATATGGA
>NW_026578124.1:52500-55000 GCF_029603195.1 Condylostylus longicornis | reverse complement strand
GTTTACCAACCCAGGTTACTTTTCATTCATGAAAAGTAATTATTGCCTGTCGAGCATAACATATGTCCCGATCAGGCTTATTTTGCCTTTGATAAATATCAAACCAGGCTGAAAAAATTTTTTCATCGGGTGGGCATAACATGCTTACCAACCCAGGTTACTTTTCATTCATGAAAAGTAATTATTGCCTGTCGAGCATAACATATGTCCCGATAAGGCTTATATTGCCATTGGTAAATATCAAACCAGGCTGAAAAAAATTTTTTCATCGGGTGGGCATAACATGTTTACCAACCCAGGTTACTTTTCATTCATGAAAAATAATTATTGCCTGTCGAGCATAACATATGTCCCGATCAGGCTTATTTTGCCTTTGATAAATATCAAACCAGGCTGAAAAAAATTTTTTCATCGGGTGGGCATAACATGCTTACCAACCCAGGTTACTTTTCATTCATGAAAAGTAATTATTGCCTGTCGAGCATAACATATGTCCCGATCAGGCTTATTTTGCCTTTGATAAATATCAAACCAGGCTGAAAAAATTTTTTTCATCGGGTGGGCATAACATGTTTACCAACTCAGGTTACTTTTCATTCATGAAAAGTAATTATTGCCTGTCGAGCATAACATATGTCCCGATCAGGCTTATATTGCCATTGGTAAATATCAAACCAGGCTGAAAAAAATTTTTTCATCGGGTGGGCATAACATGTTTACCAACCCAGGTTACTTTTCATTCATGAAAAGTAATTATTGCCTGTCGAGCATAACATATGTCCCGATCAGGCTTATTTTGCCTTTGATAAATATCAAACCAGGCTGAAAAAAATTTTTTCATCGGGTGGGCATAACATGTTTACCAACCCAGGTTACTTTTCATTCATGAAAAGTAATTATTGCCTGTCGAGCATAACATATGTCCCGATCAGGCTTATTTTGCCTTTGATAAATATCAAACCAGGCTGAAAAAAATTTTTTCATCGGGTGGGCATAACATGTTTACCAACCCAGGTTACTTTTCATTCATGAAAAATAATTATTGCCTGTCGAGCATAACATATGTCCCGATCAGGCTTATTTTGCCTTTGATAAATATCAAACCAGGCTGAAAAAAATTTTTTCATCGGGTGGGCATAACATGCTTACCAACCCAGGTTACTTTTCATTCATGAAAAGTAATTATTGCCTGTCGAGCATAACATATGTCCCGATCAGGCTTATTTTGCCTTTGATAAATATCAAACCAGGCTGAAAAAATTTTTTTCATCGGGTGGGCATAACATGTTTACCAACTCAGGTTACTTTTCATTCATGAAAAGTAATTATTGCCTGTCGAGCATAACATATGTCCCGATCAGGCTTATATTGCCATTGGTAAATATCAAACCAGGCTGAAAAAAATTTTTTCATCGGGTGGGCATAACATGCTTACCAACCCAGGTTACTTTTCACTTATGAAAAGTAATTATTGCCTGTCGAGCATAACATATGTCTCGTTCAGGTCTATGTTATTCCCATATCCAATACCTGCCACTGTATTGATATATAATAATAAGTATTACTTAAATCATTATTCATGCAGTAATACATTAAGAAAATACTTATTTGAAGTATTTATAGTAAGAATATACTTAACCTATCTTAACAACCACCACCACCACCTACCAATCAATATTACAAGCCTTCAATAGCAAATGTTTATCACCATTCCTATAATACATACTTATATATAGGTAAGTATAATAAGAATGTACTACTTAAGTACCAACGCCACTATTAATACTCATATGCAATTTTATAATACACACTTAATATACTTATAGTAAGTAATAAGAATGTAATAATAGTGGCTACCGCCATCGCCACTATTATACCCATATACAATTTTATAATACATACTTAATACTTTATAGTAAGTAATAAGAATGAACTAATAGTGGCTACCGCCATCGCCACTATTATACCCATATACTATTTTATAATTCATACTTAATACTTTATAGTAAGTAATAAGAATGTACTAATAGTGGCTACCGCCATCGCCACTATTATACCCATATACTATTTTATAATTCATACTTAATACTTTATAGTAAGTAATAAGAATGTACTAATAGTGGCTACCGCCATCGCCACTATTATACCCATATACTATTTTATAATTCATACTTAATACTTTATAGTAAGTAATAAGAATGTACTAATAGTGGCTACCGCCATCGCCACTATTATACCCATATACTATTTTATAATTCATACTTAATACTTTATAGTAAGTAATAAGAATGTACTAATAGTGGCTACCGCCATCGCCACTATTATACCCATATACTATTTTATAATTCATACTTAATACTTTATAGTAAGTAATAAGAATGTACTAATAGTGGCTACCGCCATCGCCACTATTATACCCATATACAATTTTATAATACATACTTAATACTTTATAGTAAGTAATAAGAATGTACTACTAGTGGCTACCACCATCGCCACT
>NW_026578124.1:47500-50000 GCF_029603195.1 Condylostylus longicornis | reverse complement strand
ATCAACCACTGTTCACACGAAACCCTTCTCCACTTCAGTCCTCCAAGGTCTCATTCGATTATTTGCTACTACCACCAAGATCTGTACCAATGGCAGCTCCACACATCCTTACGGAAGATGCTTCTACGCTACCATTGTACCCACCTACTTGTTAATGTTTCTAAATTTATATACATTAATAATGTAATATAAATCATTTACATTAACAGTGACGTATAGGTATACAACTTAAGCGCCATCCATTTTAAGGGCTAGTTGCTTCGGCAGGTGAGTTGTTACACACTCCTTAGCGGATTACGACTTCCATGTCCACCGTCCTGCTGTTTTAAGCAAGCAACGCCTTTCATGGTATCTGCATGAGTTGTTAATTTAGGCACCGTAACGTCACGTTTGGTTCATCCCACAGCGCCAGTTCTGCTTACCAAAAGTGGCCCACTGGGCACAATATATCATAACCTAAAACTTCATTCAAGAAAGTTTAGGTTCTTACCCATTTAAAGTTTGAGAATAGGTTAAGGTCGTTTCGGCCCTAAGGCCTCTAATCATTCGCTTTACCAGATAAGATTATTTTATATAATATTTTTATGCACCAGCTATCCTGAGGGAAACTTCGGTGGGAACCAGCTACTAGATAGTTCGATAGGTCTTTCGCCCCTATACCCAATTCTGACAATCGATTTGCACGTCAGAACTGTTTCGGTCTTCCATCAGGGTTTCCCCTGACTTCTACCTGATCAGGTATAGTTCACCATCTTTCGGGTCACAGCATATATGCTCAAGGTACGTTCTAGTTAGAGGTATAAAAAATAATTAAAAATTATTTATATACATAACTATATAGAACGCCCCAGGATTGATATTATATATATAAAATTATATATATAATTTAATCCCATATTAACAGTTAAGTTAATTACGCCTTTAGATTTTATTTAAAATAAATTCTAATGACTTGCACACATGTTAGACTCCTTGGTCCGTGTTTCAAGACGGGTCCCGAAGGTATCCTAAATCTATAGCATTGCTAATCATATTAATGCATATAATAATTATATTAATATATAAATTAATATAATATTATAAAATTATAATAATATATAATTTACGCATTATATTGATTTTTTATCTGTCAATTATTTATCCGATAATATTTAAATTATATTATATAGAAAATAAATTTTCATATATAAAATAAACTTTTTAAATATATCTTATGATAAATATATATTTATTAACAGATTGCAATGTCCATATATGAAAAAATTGCACACCATCATTATTATATAATTATATAATATTTATAATGTTGAATTTTTCATATTTCATGGATGTTTAGGTTCATCGGGCTTAACCTCTAAACAGTTTCACGTACTATTTAACTCTCTATTCAGAGTTCTTTTCAACTTTCCCTCACGGTACTTGTTTGCTATCGGTCTCATGGTTATATTTAGTTTTAGATGGAGTTTACCACCCACTTAGTGCTGCACTATCAAGCAACACGACTCTTTGGAAATATCTTCTAATAATCATTAACGTCATACGGGCCTAGCACCCTCTATGGGTAAATGGCCTCGTTTAAGAAGGACTTAGACTGTTAATTTCTCATATTAGAATATAGATATTCCATACACTACATCGGATATTTGTATAAACAAAATCCTTTAGTGCTGAACTAGTTTCTTTTCGCTCGCCGCTACTAAGAAAATCCTAGTTAGTTTCTTTTCCTCCCCTAACTAATATGCTTAAATTCAGGGGGTAGTCTCATATGAGTTGAGGTTGTTTTTAAGAATATTTTTAATTTTTCTTTTTAGTTGAAAACTAAATATATATAAGTTACTGTATTGTTTATATTATAAATAATATAATTTTATATAAGTTTTCCTCTTTAATGTATTAATACTAATTTATTAATACTAGGATATACTTATTTTTTTATTATATTTTATAATATAAGTAAAATATATATAATTGAATTTTAATATTATGGTATTCCTACCAGTAATATATCATGTGCTATAAATAATATAATTTAAAATTATATTATAAGCAACTTTATTAAATTATTCTTACAACCCTCAACCATATGTAGTCCATGCAGTATTAAATTTTTTAATAAATTTATATACTCTGTAGCATGGACTGCAATATGCGTTCAAAATGTCGATGTTCATGTGTCCTGCAGTTCACACGATGACGCACAGTTAGCTGCGTTCTTCATCGACCCATGAGCCAAGTGATCCACCGTTTAGAGTTTTATAAAATTTTTTTTTTATTTTCGTCAGATATATATCGATAATATATATACATTCTAAAACATATTAAAATATATAAATAATATAATCTATGTGCTGCGAATGTCTCTAACTTTCCTTTTATCCGTATCCCAACTGTTTTATACAAGAAAAGTTATTACCATAATATATGGACAACAACGTAAGAATATATTTTTATATATTTTCTATATTATAAATGATCGTATATTGTTTTATTTAAAATACTT
>NW_026578124.1:40000-42500 GCF_029603195.1 Condylostylus longicornis | reverse complement strand
GGCTTATATTGCCATTGGTAAATATCAAACCAGGCTGAAAAAAATTCTTTCATCGGGTGGGCATAACATGTTTACCAACCCAGGTTACTTTTCATTCATGAAAAGTAATTATTGCCTGTCGAGCATAACATATGTCCCGATCAGGCTTATTTTGCCTTTGATAAATATCAAACCAGGCTGAAAAAATTTTTTCATCGGGTGGGCATAACATGCTTACCAACCCAGGTTACTTTTCATTCATGAAAAGTAATTATTGCCTGTCGAGCATAACATATGTCCCGATAAGGCTTATATTGCCATTGGTAAATATCAAACCAGGCTGAAAAAAATTTTTTCATCGGGTGGGCATAACATGTTTACCAACCCAGGTTACTTTTCATTCATGAAAAATAATTATTGCCTGTCGAGCATAACATATGTCCCGATCAGGCTTATTTTGCCTTTGATAAATATCAAACCAGGCTGAAAAAAATTTTTTCATCGGGTGGGCATAACATGCTTACCAACCCAGGTTACTTTTCATTCATGAAAAGTAATTATTGCCTGTCGAGCATAACATATGTCCCGATCAGGCTTATTTTGCCTTTGATAAATATCAAACCAGGCTGAAAAAATTTTTTTCATCGGGTGGGCATAACATGTTTACCAACTCAGGTTACTTTTCATTCATGAAAAGTAATTATTGCCTGTCGAGCATAACATATGTCCCGATCAGGCTTATATTGCCATTGGTAAATATCAAACCAGGCTGAAAAAAATTTTTTCATCGGGTGGGCATAACATGTTTACCAACCCAGGTTACTTTTCATTCATGAAAAGTAATTATTGCCTGTCGAGCATAACATATGTCCCGATCAGGCTTATTTTGCCTTTGATAAATATCAAACCAGGCTGAAAAAAATTTTTTCATCGGGTGGGCATAACATGTTTACCAACCCAGGTTACTTTTCATTCATGAAAAGTAATTATTGCCTGTCGAGCATAACATATGTCCCGATCAGGCTTATTTTGCCTTTGATAAATATCAAACCAGGCTGAAAAAAATTTTTTCATCGGGTGGGCATAACATGTTTACCAACCCAGGTTACTTTTCATTCATGAAAAATAATTATTGCCTGTCGAGCATAACATATGTCCCGATCAGGCTTATTTTGCCTTTGATAAATATCAAACCAGGCTGAAAAAAATTTTTTCATCGGGTGGGCATAACATGCTTACCAACCCAGGTTACTTTTCATTCATGAAAAGTAATTATTGCCTGTCGAGCATAACATATGTCCCGATCAGGCTTATTTTGCCTTTGATAAATATCAAACCAGGCTGAAAAAATTTTTTTCATCGGGTGGGCATAACATGTTTACCAACTCAGGTTACTTTTCATTCATGAAAAGTAATTATTGCCTGTCGAGCATAACATATGTCCCGATCAGGCTTATATTGCCATTGGTAAATATCAAACCAGGCTGAAAAAAATTTTTTCATCGGGTGGGCATAACATGCTTACCAACCCAGGTTACTTTTCACTTATGAAAAGTAATTATTGCCTGTCGAGCATAACATATGTCTCGTTCAGGTCTATGTTATTCCCATATCCAATACCTGCCACTGTATTGATATATAATAATAAGTATTACTTAAATCATTATTCATGCAGTAATACATTAAGAAAATACTTATTTGAAGTATTTATAGTAAGAATATACTTAACCTATCTTAACAACCACCACCACCACCTACCAATCAATATTACAAGCCTTCAATAGCAAATGTTTATCACCATTCCTATAATACATACTTATATATAGGTAAGTATAATAAGAATGTACTACTTAAGTACCAACGCCACTATTAATACTCATATGTAATTTTATAATACACACTTAATATACTTATAGTAAGTAATAAGAATGTAATAATAGTGGCTACCGCCATCGCCACTATTATACCCATATACAATTTTATAATACATACTTAATACTTTATAGTAAGTAATAAGAATGAACTAATAGTGGCTACCGCCATCGCCACTATTATACTCATATACAATTTTATAATATATACTTAATACTTTATAGTAAGTAATAAGAATGTACTAATAGTGGCTACCGCCATCGCCACTATTATACCCATATACTATTTTATAATTCATACTTAATACTTTATAGTAAGTAATAAGAATGTACTAATAGTGGCTACCGCCATCGCCACTATTATACCCATATACTATTTTATAATTCATACTTAATACTTTATAGTAAGTAATAAGAATGTACTAATAGTGGCTACCGCCATCGCCACTATTATACCCATATACTATTTTATAATTCATACTTAATACTTTATAGTAAGTAATAAGAATGTACTAATAGTGGCTACCGCCATCGCCACTATTATACCCATATACTATTTTATAATTCATACTTAATACTTTATAGTAAGTAATAAGAATGTACTAATAGTGGCTACCGCCATCGCCACTATTATACCCATATACTATTTT
>NW_026578124.1:35000-37500 GCF_029603195.1 Condylostylus longicornis | reverse complement strand
ATGGTAGTACAACTATAAAACAGAAAAGAAAACTCTTCCGATACCTCTCGACGGCTTCTCTATGATTGTTTCTGTTACCAGGATGATCATAATGACCATATTTATTACAAACGTATACTCAACAGGTTACGGAATTGGAACCGTATTCCCTTTCGCTTATTTAATTTAAGGTATTTTATATTATCAATGGGGATAAAACCTTAAATTTTGTTCGGCTTTCGCCTTAAGCTTAGGACCGACTAACTCGTGATCAACCACTGTTCACACGAAACCCTTCTCCACTTCAGTCCTCCAAGGTCTCATTCGATTATTTGCTACTACCACCAAGATCTGTACCAATGGCAGCTCCACACATCCTTACGGAAGATGCTTCTACGCTACCATTGTACCCACCTACTTGTTAATGTTTCTAAATTTATATACATTAATAATGTAATATAAATCATTTACATTAACAGTGACGTATAGGTATACAACTTAAGCGCCATCCATTTTAAGGGCTAGTTGCTTCGGCAGGTGAGTTGTTACACACTCCTTAGCGGATTACGACTTCCATGTCCACCGTCCTGCTGTTTTAAGCAAGCAACGCCTTTCATGGTATCTGCATGAGTTGTTAATTTAGGCACCGTAACGTCACGTTTGGTTCATCCCACAGCGCCAGTTCTGCTTACCAAAAGTGGCCCACTGGGCACAATATATCATAACCTAAAACTTCATTCAAGAAAGTTTAGGTTCTTACCCATTTAAAGTTTGAGAATAGGTTAAGGTCGTTTCGGCCCTAAGGCCTCTAATCATTCGCTTTACCAGATAAGATTATTTTATATAATATTTTTATGCACCAGCTATCCTGAGGGAAACTTCGGTGGGAACCAGCTACTAGATAGTTCGATAGGTCTTTCGCCCCTATACCCAATTCTGACAATCGATTTGCACGTCAGAACTGTTTCGGTCTTCCATCAGGGTTTCCCCTGACTTCTACCTGATCAGGTATAGTTCACCATCTTTCGGGTCACAGCATATATGCTCAAGGTACGTTCTAGTTAGAGGTATAAAAAATAATTAAAAATTATTTATATACATAACTATATAGAACGCCCCAGGATTGATATTATATATATAAAATTATATATATAATTTAATCCCATATTAACAGTTAAGTTAATTACGCCTTTAGATTTTATTTAAAATAAATTCTAATGACTTGCACACATGTTAGACTCCTTGGTCCGTGTTTCAAGACGGGTCCCGAAGGTATCCTAAATCTATAGCATTGCTAATCATATTAATGCATATAATAATTATATTAATATATAAATTAATATAATATTATAAAATTATAATAATATATAATTTACGCATTATATTGATTTTTTATCTGTCAATTATTTATCCGATAATATTTAAATTATATTATATAGAAAATAAATTTTCATATATAAAATAAACTTTTTAAATATATCTTATGATAAATATATATTTATTAACAGATTGCAATGTCCATATATGAAAAAATTGCACACCATCATTATTATATAATTATATAATATTTATAATGTTGAATTTTTCATATTTCATGGATGTTTAGGTTCATCGGGCTTAACCTCTAAACAGTTTCACGTACTATTTAACTCTCTATTCAGAGTTCTTTTCAACTTTCCCTCACGGTACTTGTTTGCTATCGGTCTCATGGTTATATTTAGTTTTAGATGGAGTTTACCACCCACTTAGTGCTGCACTATCAAGCAACACGACTCTTTGGAAATATCTTCTAATAATCATTAACGTCATACGGGCCTAGCACCCTCTATGGGTAAATGGCCTCGTTTAAGAAGGACTTAGACTGTTAATTTCTCATATTAGAATATAGATATTCCATACACTACATCGGATATTTGTATAAACAAAATCCTTTAGTGCTGAACTAGTTTCTTTTCGCTCGCCGCTACTAAGAAAATCCTAGTTAGTTTCTTTTCCTCCCCTAACTAATATGCTTAAATTCAGGGGGTAGTCTCATATGAGTTGAGGTTGTTTTTAAGAATATTTTTAATTTTTCTTTTTAGTTGAAAACTAAATATATATAAGTTACTGTATTGTTTATATTATAAATAATATAATTTTATATAAGTTTTCCTCTTTAATGTATTAATACTAATTTATTAATACTAGGATATACTTATTTTTTTATTATATTTTATAATATAAGTAAAATATATATAATTGAATTTTAATATTATGGTATTCCTACCAGTAATATATCATGTGCTATAAATAATATAATTTAAAATTATATTATAAGCAACTTTATTAAATTATTCTTACAACCCTCAACCATATGTAGTCCATGCAGTATTAAATTTTTTAATAAATTTATATACTCTGTAGCATGGACTGCAATATGCGTTCAAAATGTCGATGTTCATGTGTCCTGCAGTTCACACGATGACGCACAGTTAGCTGCGTTCTTCATCGACCCATGAGCCAAGTGATCCACCGTTTAGAG
>NW_026578124.1:27500-30000 GCF_029603195.1 Condylostylus longicornis | reverse complement strand
AAAAAATTTTTTTCATCGGGTGGGCATAACATGTTTACCAACCCAGGTTACTTTTCATTCATGAAAAGTAATTATTGCCTGTCGAGCATAACATATGTCCCGATCAGGCTTATATTGCCATTGGTAAATATCAAACCAGGCTGAAAAAAATTTTTTCATCGGGTGGGCATAACATGTTTACCAACCCAGGTTACTTTTCATTCATGAAAAGTAATTATTGCCTGTCGAGCATAACATATGTCCCGATAAGGCTTATATTGCCATTGGTAAATATCAAACCAGGCTGAAAAAAATTCTTTCATCGGGTGGGCATAACATGTTTACCAACCCAGGTTACTTTTCATTCATGAAAAGTAATTATTGCCTGTCGAGCATAACATATGTCCCGATCAGGCTTATTTTGCCTTTGATAAATATCAAACCAGGCTGAAAAAATTTTTTCATCGGGTGGGCATAACATGCTTACCAACCCAGGTTACTTTTCATTCATGAAAAGTAATTATTGCCTGTCGAGCATAACATATGTCCCGATAAGGCTTATATTGCCATTGGTAAATATCAAACCAGGCTGAAAAAAATTTTTTCATCGGGTGGGCATAACATGTTTACCAACCCAGGTTACTTTTCATTCATGAAAAATAATTATTGCCTGTCGAGCATAACATATGTCCCGATCAGGCTTATTTTGCCTTTGATAAATATCAAACCAGGCTGAAAAAAATTTTTTCATCGGGTGGGCATAACATGCTTACCAACCCAGGTTACTTTTCATTCATGAAAAGTAATTATTGCCTGTCGAGCATAACATATGTCCCGATCAGGCTTATTTTGCCTTTGATAAATATCAAACCAGGCTGAAAAAATTTTTTTCATCGGGTGGGCATAACATGTTTACCAACTCAGGTTACTTTTCATTCATGAAAAGTAATTATTGCCTGTCGAGCATAACATATGTCCCGATCAGGCTTATATTGCCATTGGTAAATATCAAACCAGGCTGAAAAAAATTTTTTCATCGGGTGGGCATAACATGTTTACCAACCCAGGTTACTTTTCATTCATGAAAAGTAATTATTGCCTGTCGAGCATAACATATGTCCCGATCAGGCTTATTTTGCCTTTGATAAATATCAAACCAGGCTGAAAAAAATTTTTTCATCGGGTGGGCATAACATGTTTACCAACCCAGGTTACTTTTCATTCATGAAAAGTAATTATTGCCTGTCGAGCATAACATATGTCCCGATCAGGCTTATTTTGCCTTTGATAAATATCAAACCAGGCTGAAAAAAATTTTTTCATCGGGTGGGCATAACATGTTTACCAACCCAGGTTACTTTTCATTCATGAAAAATAATTATTGCCTGTCGAGCATAACATATGTCCCGATCAGGCTTATTTTGCCTTTGATAAATATCAAACCAGGCTGAAAAAAATTTTTTCATCGGGTGGGCATAACATGCTTACCAACCCAGGTTACTTTTCATTCATGAAAAGTAATTATTGCCTGTCGAGCATAACATATGTCCCGATCAGGCTTATTTTGCCTTTGATAAATATCAAACCAGGCTGAAAAAATTTTTTTCATCGGGTGGGCATAACATGTTTACCAACTCAGGTTACTTTTCATTCATGAAAAGTAATTATTGCCTGTCGAGCATAACATATGTCCCGATCAGGCTTATATTGCCATTGGTAAATATCAAACCAGGCTGAAAAAAATTTTTTCATCGGGTGGGCATAACATGCTTACCAACCCAGGTTACTTTTCACTTATGAAAAGTAATTATTGCCTGTCGAGCATAACATATGTCTCGTTCAGGTCTATGTTATTCCCATATCCAATACCTGCCACTGTATTGATATATAATAATAAGTATTACTTAAATCATTATTCATGCAGTAATACATTAAGAAAATACTTATTTGAAGTATTTATAGTAAGAATATACTTAACCTATCTTAACAACCACCACCACCACCTACCAATCAATATTACAAGCCTTCAATAGCAAATGTTTATCACCATTCCTATAATACATACTTATATATAGGTAAGTATAATAAGAATGTACTACTTAAGTACCAACGCCACTATTAATACTCATATGCAATTTTATAATACACACTTAATATACTTATAGTAAGTAATAAGAATGTAATAATAGTGGCTACCGCCATCGCCACTATTATACCCATATACAATTTTATAATACATACTTAATACTTTATAGTAAGTAATAAGAATGAACTAATAGTGGCTACCGCCATCGCCACTATTATACTCATATACAATTTTATAATATATACTTAATACTTTATAGTAAGTAATAAGAATGTACTAATAGTGGCTACCGCCATCGCCACTATTATACCCATATACTATTTTATAATTCATACTTAATACTTTATAGTAAGTAATAAGAATGTACTAATAGTGGCTACCGCCATCGCCACTATTATACCCATATACTATTTTATAATTCATACTTAATACTTT
>NW_026578124.1:15000-17500 GCF_029603195.1 Condylostylus longicornis | reverse complement strand
CCAACCCAGGTTACTTTTCATTCATGAAAAGTAATTATTGCCTGTCGAGCATAACATATGTCCCGATCAGGCTTATTTTGCCTTTGATAAATATCAAACCAGGCTGAAAAAATTTTTTTCATCGGGTGGGCATAACATGTTTACCAACCCAGGTTACTTTTCATTCATGAAAAGTAATTATTGCCTGTCGAGCATAACATATGTCCCGATCAGGCTTATTTTGCCTTTGATAAATATCAAACCAGGCTGAAAAAATTTTTTTCATCGGGTGGGCATAACATGTTTACCAACCCAGGTTACTTTTCATTCATGAAAAGTAATTATTGCCTGTCGAGCATAACATATGTCCCGATCAGGCTTATATTGCCATTGGTAAATATCAAACCAGGCTGAAAAAAATTTTTTCATCGGGTGGGCATAACATGTTTACCAACCCAGGTTACTTTTCATTCATGAAAAGTAATTATTGCCTGTCGAGCATAACATATGTCCCGATAAGGCTTATATTGCCATTGGTAAATATCAAACCAGGCTGAAAAAAATTCTTTCATCGGGTGGGCATAACATGTTTACCAACCCAGGTTACTTTTCATTCATGAAAAGTAATTATTGCCTGTCGAGCATAACATATGTCCCGATCAGGCTTATTTTGCCTTTGATAAATATCAAACCAGGCTGAAAAAATTTTTTCATCGGGTGGGCATAACATGCTTACCAACCCAGGTTACTTTTCATTCATGAAAAGTAATTATTGCCTGTCGAGCATAACATATGTCCCGATAAGGCTTATATTGCCATTGGTAAATATCAAACCAGGCTGAAAAAAATTTTTTCATCGGGTGGGCATAACATGTTTACCAACCCAGGTTACTTTTCATTCATGAAAAATAATTATTGCCTGTCGAGCATAACATATGTCCCGATCAGGCTTATTTTGCCTTTGATAAATATCAAACCAGGCTGAAAAAAATTTTTTCATCGGGTGGGCATAACATGCTTACCAACCCAGGTTACTTTTCATTCATGAAAAGTAATTATTGCCTGTCGAGCATAACATATGTCCCGATCAGGCTTATTTTGCCTTTGATAAATATCAAACCAGGCTGAAAAAATTTTTTTCATCGGGTGGGCATAACATGTTTACCAACTCAGGTTACTTTTCATTCATGAAAAGTAATTATTGCCTGTCGAGCATAACATATGTCCCGATCAGGCTTATATTGCCATTGGTAAATATCAAACCAGGCTGAAAAAAATTTTTTCATCGGGTGGGCATAACATGTTTACCAACCCAGGTTACTTTTCATTCATGAAAAGTAATTATTGCCTGTCGAGCATAACATATGTCCCGATCAGGCTTATTTTGCCTTTGATAAATATCAAACCAGGCTGAAAAAAATTTTTTCATCGGGTGGGCATAACATGTTTACCAACCCAGGTTACTTTTCATTCATGAAAAGTAATTATTGCCTGTCGAGCATAACATATGTCCCGATCAGGCTTATTTTGCCTTTGATAAATATCAAACCAGGCTGAAAAAAATTTTTTCATCGGGTGGGCATAACATGTTTACCAACCCAGGTTACTTTTCATTCATGAAAAATAATTATTGCCTGTCGAGCATAACATATGTCCCGATCAGGCTTATTTTGCCTTTGATAAATATCAAACCAGGCTGAAAAAAATTTTTTCATCGGGTGGGCATAACATGCTTACCAACCCAGGTTACTTTTCATTCATGAAAAGTAATTATTGCCTGTCGAGCATAACATATGTCCCGATCAGGCTTATTTTGCCTTTGATAAATATCAAACCAGGCTGAAAAAATTTTTTTCATCGGGTGGGCATAACATGTTTACCAACTCAGGTTACTTTTCATTCATGAAAAGTAATTATTGCCTGTCGAGCATAACATATGTCCCGATCAGGCTTATATTGCCATTGGTAAATATCAAACCAGGCTGAAAAAAATTTTTTCATCGGGTGGGCATAACATGCTTACCAACCCAGGTTACTTTTCACTTATGAAAAGTAATTATTGCCTGTCGAGCATAACATATGTCTCGTTCAGGTCTATGTTATTCCCATATCCAATACCTGCCACTGTATTGATATATAATAATAAGTATTACTTAAATCATTATTCATGCAGTAATACATTAAGAAAATACTTATTTGAAGTATTTATAGTAAGAATATACTTAACCTATCTTAACAACCACCACCACCACCTACCAATCAATATTACAAGCCTTCAATAGCAAATGTTTATCACCATTCCTATAATACATACTTATATATAGGTAAGTATAATAAGAATGTACTACTTAAGTACCAACGCCACTATTAATACTCATATGCAATTTTATAATACACACTTAATATACTTATAGTAAGTAATAAGAATGTAATAATAGTGGCTACCGCCATCGCCACTATTATACCCATATACAATTTTATAATACATACTTAATACTTTATAGTAAGTAATAAGAATGAA
>NW_026578124.1:5000-12500 GCF_029603195.1 Condylostylus longicornis | reverse complement strand
TATGATATTATGTTCATGCTCTACTAATCTATCATGCAGTCTTCACTGACTACCGACTAAAACACCCCCTGGAAAATTTGCGCCTATACTTATGTTCAAAATGGGTAGACGGCACCCTTTTTTAAATAGCTGAACAGCAACGTTACATCAGCCAATACCTTCACGCACCTGGGTAGTTCGATTAAAGATGTTAAAGCATCGAATACTACCCTGCGCCACTCTAGTGCTGATGACAGCCAGGTCTCGCGTGTTGAGGACGTTGAATGCAAGAAGATCCTGTGCGGACTTCTTACACCAAATACCTCGCCAGTTGAGAGTGACTGTCATCACCTTTACTTCCCTTTCCCCTACTTGAGTCTCTTCTCCCTCTCTTATTGTGTGTGTGTGTGTTGAATTGTGTCCCTCCCTTGTACTTCCTCTTTTTACTTGCTCCAGGAAGTCTCTCCCACTATACTTACTGGTCTTGGTGCGATGAGGCCCTATGAGATTGACAGCGTCGGTGTTGACCTGAGCGTCAAGAACAAGAATAGATTGATCCTTGGTGGCAACAAGATCAGGTTTCAGGACATGACCGCTAGGCATTTGATAAGAGGGTTCTGTAAGAGTGGTAAAACCACGGTTACAGAGACTCCTCTTAATATAGCCAACGATATTGTCATGCCTGTTGATCCGGGCAGCGTGTGTTCGGTGGCATCTCTGGACTATGTGATTGGTGGTTTCAGGTTCTCCGCATCCAGCTCGACACCTTCTGTCAAGCTGTGCTCTTCCCCTTGAGGTCCTTGACCTCGCAGGTAAAGCGTTGATGCGAAGCCTGATGCAATTCACGAAGTCCTTCCCGCTCAGCAGCTTTGTGGGTTCCCTCACCCACCGGTGCGCCTGCGGAACATGCCCCGCTTCCCTAAGACCAACTCCATCCACCTGACCATACAACTTGTTGCTCCAATACTGATCAATCTGATTTCTTGTCCCCAGAATCTGTCCATCAACCGTCAATCTTCTTTCAACTCTATCATACTCGGTCGCTATAAAAGTGTTTGCAATGACCACTTGCTCGAGGCACGGCAGTTTAAGCGAGTCCAAACGCTGCTTCCTGAGCCATGGAGCAATCCATCGAACAGATGGAATGCCCAATCCTCCATGGCTCACCGGAGCATGAAAAAATGCAACCGGCACATCGTGTGGTAGGCGTAGCCATGCCCGGACCGCATTGCGTATGATCCTATCTGTTTTATTCAGAGCACCGATCATAACACTGCCAAGAGCAAGTTTATGATAAAGTTGTGGTATTAGGACAGTTCTAAGTGCGTGAAGCCTTTGTTGAGGTTTGAGTGGTGCCTTCCGTACATTTTCCAATCTGGGGCCCAATTCCTTATATGGATAGCACTTGCACCGACCATCGGCCGTGAAGTTGATTCCCAAGTAGGTCCAATCGTCTGTTCTCTTTAATGCTGGGATTGGCCTATCCGCGATGTAAAACGTGCGCCGGTCATTTACCATTGTTACCTTGTCTTTGCCACGAACTTCTATGCTTACTGTCAAGCATTTTGCACTATTAAGTGACATCCCACACATTCCTAAGAATGTGTGGGTGGTATCTAACAATTCTTTTAATCCTCGCGGCGTTTCTGCCAAAAGGACAAGGTCATCCGCAAATGCCATTGCATTGAGTCTTACATCCCCAAGGGAAGTTCCAACTTCAGCAGGCAGGGAGCCCAATAATCTGTTAACCACAATGTTAAAGATTACGGGTGACAAAGGATCACCTTGTTTGACTCCCCGTCCTGGGTGCACATCGCTACTAATCCACCCATCACCACAAAGATGTGTTGTTGATTCTGCGTACATATTCCCGATGTAATCGCAGAATCCCGTGGGCAAGCCATATGATCTCAGAGTCCCCAGTATAGCACTGTGGGAAACGGAGTCAAATGCCTTACTCACGTCAACTAGAGCCATGAACAATGGTGCTTTGCGATCATGATGATCCCGCAGCAACATGTCCATTAGCATGGCATTGTCGGTGCATCCATCCACTCCACTAATGAATGCCCGCTGACGAGAATCAAATTTAAAATGTTTCAAGAGTCTTCTCGCCAGTAGACCATGCAAGTGCCGGCTCAAAACCGAAGGAACTGTGATGGGACGGAAATCACCTGGGCCGCAAGAACCGGTCTTTTTCGGGATAAAGATGGTTCTTGACCTACGCGCAAACGTAGGTAGTCGACCACACCACATGATAATATTAAATATCATCATGAGTGCGTCCTGTCCTATCGCATTGAGTTGCCTCGCCGTGATACAATCAGGACCAGGAGATGTAGCATTGCTAAGCCTTGATGACAGAACGTCATCAACGGTAATTGGACTCCATAATGCCAACCACTCTTGCCTCTCTAGCCTTTCGTCAGGGGGCGATGAGGTGTTCGACTGTTCCATGATTGCCCTCCAGTACGGTTCCATCACTTCTCGTCCTGGTGGATTCGAAGCGATGGGCCCCTCCAAAATGGATTTGATGCATCTACCTTGGTGCTTTTTAAAATTTCTCTGCGTGAGAGCATACTCTTTTCGCCTCTGCCGCCGTCTGCTATGGGTTGCACAATTAGCAGGACGGGCGACAGGGACTCGAGGATGCTCTCGCCAAGGCAAATGCTCCCTAAGGAGTGCTGTTAGACAGATCATGGTTTCCTCTTTGCCTCGAGTATGAGCTTCGCAAGCAAGCGAGTATAGATGGCCACTTAAATTGTGTGGGTTTCTCGGAGGCCTTTGGAGAATATACTCAATGAACCCCCCATCAGTGTCGCCACTGTGAGGTAGATCATCCATGTCACCCGCAACAATGACAGGATGTCCATCCGGTTCATTGGTATATTCCCTAACGAAGTTCCTATATGCCGTTTTCTGTCGGATCTTCTTTATGGCCTCCAGTGACCTGTTGTCGAAGAGGGCAGCAAGTTCCACATTTATGAAACGTACACCCCTCCTAGACAACTCTACCTCTTTTCTTGCAAGGATTCTTAACTCTTCCTCTGACCATCGCACTTTACTCTCAGGTTGCCGTGCCAACCTCTCCTCATCCAATTCATTTGGATGGGCTTTCTTCTCATGCACACCACGACCAGTTTTGGTGCCGAAAACACGTGCACAAAATCTGCACTCATGAATCTGGGCTGTATCAGATTCGTTTTCCAATTCTACACACACACATTCCCTTCTGCCACAGGCTAAACAGCGGTTGCTCTGGGGCGGAACAGAGCCAACCGGAGAACCCCTGGTATCAAGGGGGTTCAAGCCGCCAGTAGTAATGGCTGTAATATTACTACTGTTGTTGCGGCTGGAGCCCACGCCAACGCCCGTGCGACTCCTGGTGCGATTAGCTATTGCTGATGCACCGTTGCTGTTCATTGTCAGCTGTTGGGCACTACCAGTGGGCAGTACCCTGGGGTTATCCGACTCCCCCGATATATTTTGGTTATTATTTAACATGACAGCTGTATTGATAAGATTAAGAGAGTCATAGTTACTCCCGCCGTTAACCAGCGCTTAAATGAATTTCTTCACTTTGACATTCATAGCACTGGGCAGAAATCACATTGTGTCAACACCCGTTAGGGCCATCACAATGCTTTGTTTTAATTAGACAGTCGGATTCCCCAAGTCCGTGCCAGTTCTGAATTGATTGTTAATTGATAACCGTTATAAAATATATGATAATATAATTAAAAAATTATATTACCAGTATATTATTAGCAAGAATGTTCCACAACTGGTTATGTAGCTTCTATCCGGGGAACAAAAATATTATAAAATAAATTTTATAATAAATTCTATTTACCCAGAACGAGTACATGCACCACTTTATTGTTTCCCATTCAAGCCCGATTATCTCAATCTTCAGAGCCAATCCTTATCCCGAAGTTACGGATCTAATTTGCCGACTTCCCTTACCTACATTATTCTATCGACTAGAGACTCTTCACCTTGGAGACCAGCTGCGGATATTGGTACGGCCTGTTGAGAAGTTTGCGTGGCCCAATCATAGATTTTCAAGGTCCGAGGAGAAAATATCGACACAGCAGTAAATGCCATGCTCTTCTAGTTCATCTACCATATCTCTCTTCGAAAGATTTCCATGGTAGTACAACTATAAAACAGAAAAGAAAACTCTTCCGATACCTCTCGACGGCTTCTCTATGATTGTTTCTGTTACCAGGATGATCATAATGACCATATTTATTACAAACGTATACTCAACAGGTTACGGAATTGGAACCGTATTCCCTTTCGCTTATTTAATTTAAGGTATTTTATATTATCAATGGGGATAAAACCTTAAATTTTGTTCGGCTTTCGCCTTAAGCTTAGGACCGACTAACTCGTGATCAACCACTGTTCACACGAAACCCTTCTCCACTTCAGTCCTCCAAGGTCTCATTCGATTATTTGCTACTACCACCAAGATCTGTACCAATGGCAGCTCCACACATCCTTACGGAAGATGCTTCTACGCTACCATTGTACCCACCTACTTGTTAATGTTTCTAAATTTATATACATTAATAATGTAATATAAATCATTTACATTAACAGTGACGTATAGGTATACAACTTAAGCGCCATCCATTTTAAGGGCTAGTTGCTTCGGCAGGTGAGTTGTTACACACTCCTTAGCGGATTACGACTTCCATGTCCACCGTCCTGCTGTTTTAAGCAAGCAACGCCTTTCATGGTATCTGCATGAGTTGTTAATTTAGGCACCGTAACGTCACGTTTGGTTCATCCCACAGCGCCAGTTCTGCTTACCAAAAGTGGCCCACTGGGCACAATATATCATAACCTAAAACTTCATTCAAGAAAGTTTAGGTTCTTACCCATTTAAAGTTTGAGAATAGGTTAAGGTCGTTTCGGCCCTAAGGCCTCTAATCATTCGCTTTACCAGATAAGATTATTTTATATAATATTTTTATGCACCAGCTATCCTGAGGGAAACTTCGGTGGGAACCAGCTACTAGATAGTTCGATAGGTCTTTCGCCCCTATACCCAATTCTGACAATCGATTTGCACGTCAGAACTGTTTCGGTCTTCCATCAGGGTTTCCCCTGACTTCTACCTGATCAGGTATAGTTCACCATCTTTCGGGTCACAGCATATATGCTCAAGGTACGTTCTAGTTAGAGGTATAAAAAATAATTAAAAATTATTTATATACATAACTATATAGAACGCCCCAGGATTGATATTATATATATAAAATTATATATATAATTTAATCCCATATTAACAGTTAAGTTAATTACGCCTTTAGATTTTATTTAAAATAAAATCTAATTACTTGCACACATGTTAGACTCCTTGGTCCGTGTTTCAAGACGGGTCCCGAAGGTATCCTAAATCTATAGCATTGCTAATCATATTAATGCATATAATAATTATATTAATATATAAATTAATATAATATTATAAAATTATAATAATATATAATTTACGCATTATATTGATTTTTTATCTGTCAATTATTTATCCGATAATATTTAAATTATATTATATAGAAAATAAATTTTCATATATAAAATAAACTTTTTAAATATATCTTATGATAAATATATATTTATTAACAGATTGCAATGTCCATATATGAAAAAATTGCACACCATCATTATTATATAATTATATAATATTTATAATGTTGAATTTTTCATATTTCATGGATGTTTAGGTTCATCGGGCTTAACCTCTAAACAGTTTCACGTACTATTTAACTCTCTATTCAGAGTTCTTTTCAACTTTCCCTCACGGTACTTGTTTGCTATCGGTCTCATGGTTATATTTAGTTTTAGATGGAGTTTACCACCCACTTAGTGCTGCACTATCAAGCAACACGACTCTTTGGAAATATCTTCTAATAATCATTAACGTCATACGGGCCTAGCACCCTCTATGGGTAAATGGCCTCGTTTAAGAAGGACTTAGACTGTTAATTTCTCATATTAGAATATAGATATTCCATACACTACATCGGATATTTGTATAAACAAAATCCTTTAGTGCTGAACTAGTTTCTTTTCGCTCGCCGCTACTAAGAAAATCCTAGTTAGTTTCTTTTCCTCCCCTAACTAATATGCTTAAATTCAGGGGGTAGTCTCATATGAGTTGAGGTTGTTTTTAAGAATATTTTTAATTTTTCTTTTTAGTTGAAAACTAAATATATATAAGTTACTGTATTGTTTATATTATAAATAATATAATTTTATATAAGTTTTCCTCTTTAATGTATTAATACTAATTTATTAATACTAGGATATACTTATTTTTTTATTATATTTTATAATATAAGTAAAATATATATAATTGAATTTTAATATTATGGTATTCCTACCAGTAATATATCATGTGCTATAAATAATATAATTTAAAATTATATTATAAGCAACTTTATTAAATTATTCTTACAACCCTCAACCATATGTAGTCCATGCAGTATTAAATTTTTTAATAAATTTATATACTCTGTAGCATGGACTGCAATATGCGTTCAAAATGTCGATGTTCATGTGTCCTGCAGTTCACACGATGACGCACAGTTAGCTGCGTTCTTCATCGACCCATGAGCCAAGTGATCCACCGTTTAGAGTTTTATAAAATTTTTTTTTTATTTTCGTCAGATATATATCGATAATATATATACATTCTAAAACATATTAAAATATATAAATAATATAATCTATGTGCTGCGAATGTCTCTAACTTTCCTTTTATCCGTATCCCAACTGTTTTATACAAGAAAAGTTATTACCATAATATATGGACAACAACGTAAGAATATATTTTTATATATTTTCTATATTATAAATGATCGTATATTGTTTTATTTAAAATACTTCCATATTATATAATTAATATAATGATTTTTATTTTTTTTATATTATATTATTTCAGGGGGGATACACTTTGATACTATTAATGTTATATATTTGCAATAAATATATAACAGTATCAGATACATATATTTATTAAAATATACATATCGTATCCAATAAAGGTCGAATAAATGATATAATCATTAATTCTAGAGTTTCATGGACATTTTGACACCTCTTCGTTTTAAAAATCATTATTTAATATATAAAATTTCCATATTTATAAATATAATATAGATATTTATAATATTTTATTATATTAGAATATAATCTCATTATTATTTCTAATAATGGTTATACAAATATAATATCATTACTACTATATTAGATTATAATCGCATTATAAATAATGGTTATACAAATATAGTAGTTTTAGTGTTATTTGCTACATTAATATTTACTAATCATTCCTTACCTTACCATATCACACTCGATACTCAGATGGTTACTTTTATTATAAATGATCGTATATTGTTTTATTTAAAATACTTCCATATTATATAATTAATATAATGATTTTTATTTTTTTTATATGTGGCCTTTTTATATATTTTGGTGCCTTGTTTTGGTTTTACTTTGCGATTT
>NW_026578124.1:0-2500 GCF_029603195.1 Condylostylus longicornis | reverse complement strand
CATATAACTACTGGCAGGATCAACCAGAATAATGACACCTCTCTTATTTGTCATCTCTTAATCAATAATCATATTATTAAATATAGATTATTGTTAAATTTATATTCATTTATAAAATTCTATATACTTTCTTCCAACCTAAAGCCTTATAGAATTTTGTTTTATTTCATTACCTTTCTTCCAATGATTAATATTTAATCATTTATTCAATCTTATCCTAATATTAAATTAGATATATGAATTTTTACACAATTATAATTTTTATATTATAACCTTCATAGTATATTTTGTCAACTTCTGATATCGCTTATCCGTACCACCACATTTTTGTACACGTATATCAATATATGAGCATATAATAAATATATACTCGTTGACCTACTATGATAAAAATATTATTGATTGTCGAGCATAACCAACATAATGTCTCGATTTGACCTATTTTTCATTACATGTTTACCAACCCAGGTTACTTAACACTCATGAAAAGTAATTATTGCCTGTCGAGCATAACATATGTCCCGATCAGGTTTATTTTGCCATTGATAATATCAAACCAGGCTGAAAAAAATTTTTTCATCGGGTGGGCATAACATGTTTACCAACCCAGGTTACTTATCACTCATGAAAAGTAATTATTGCCTGTCGAGCATAACATATGTCCGATCAGGCCTATTTTGCCTTTGATAAATATCAAACCAGGCTGAAAAAAATTTTTTCATCGGGTGGGCATAACATGCTTACCAACCCAGGTTACCTTTCACTCATGAAAAATAATTATTGCCTGCCGAGCATAACAACATATGTCTCGTTAAGGTCTATTTTGCCTTTGATAAATATCAAATCAGGCTAAAAAAAATTTTTTTTAAAAAAAATTTTTTCATCGGGCGAGCATAACATGTTTATCAAACCAGGCCCAATTTCATTCATGAAAAAAAATGTAATTAAAAAATGTACGTTTGAATCAAAAAGTGGTCATACATAGATTTACACATAAAATTTTAATAATCAATAAATATGCTTCCCATATCCAATACCTGTATTGTATTGATATATTTATTATAATAAGCATTACTTAAATCATAATTTGTTTACCAATTTAGGTTACTTTTCATTCATGAAAAGTAATTATTGCCTGTCGAGCATAACATATGTCCCGATCAGGCTTACTTTGCCTTTGATAAATATCAAACCAGGCTGAAAAAAATTTTTTCATCGGGTGGGCATAACATGCTTACCAACCCAGGTTACTTTTCATTCATGAAAAGTAATTATTGCCTGTCGAGCATAACATATGTCCCGATCAGGCTTATTTTGCCTTTGATAAATATCAAACCAGGCTGAAAAAAATTTTTTCATCGGGTGGGCATAACATGCTTACCAACCCAGGTTACTTTTCATTCATGAAAAGTAATTATTGCCTGTCGAGCATAACATATGTCCCGATCAGGCTTATTTTGCCTTTGATAAATATCAAACCAGGCTGAAAAAATTTTTTTCATCGGGTGGGCATAACATGTTTACCAACCCAGGTTACTTTTCATTCATGAAAAGTAATTATTGCCTGTCGAGCATAACATATGTCCCGATCAGGCTTATTTTGCCTTTGATAAATATCAAACCAGGCTGAAAAAATTTTTTTCATCGGGTGGGCATAACATGTTTACCAACCCAGGTTACTTTTCATTCATGAAAAGTAATTATTGCCTGTCGAGCATAACATATGTCCCGATCAGGCTTATATTGCCATTGGTAAATATCAAACCAGGCTGAAAAAAATTTTTTCATCGGGTGGGCATAACATGTTTACCAACCCAGGTTACTTTTCATTCATGAAAAGTAATTATTGCCTGTCGAGCATAACATATGTCCCGATAAGGCTTATATTGCCATTGGTAAATATCAAACCAGGCTGAAAAAAATTCTTTCATCGGGTGGGCATAACATGTTTACCAACCCAGGTTACTTTTCATTCATGAAAAGTAATTATTGCCTGTCGAGCATAACATATGTCCCGATCAGGCTTATTTTGCCTTTGATAAATATCAAACCAGGCTGAAAAAATTTTTTCATCGGGTGGGCATAACATGCTTACCAACCCAGGTTACTTTTCATTCATGAAAAGTAATTATTGCCTGTCGAGCATAACATATGTCCCGATAAGGCTTATATTGCCATTGGTAAATATCAAACCAGGCTGAAAAAAATTTTTTCATCGGGTGGGCATAACATGTTTACCAACCCAGGTTACTTTTCATTCATGAAAAATAATTATTGCCTGTCGAGCATAACATATGTCCCGATCAGGCTTATTTTGCCTTTGATAAATATCAAACCAGGCTGAAAAAAATTTTTTCATCGGGTGGGCATAACATGCTTACCAACCCAGGTTACTTTTCATTCATGAAAAGTAATTATTGCCTGTCGAGCATAACATATGTCCCGATCAGGCTTATTTTGCCTTTGATAAATATCAAACCAGGCTGAAAAAATTTTTTTC